>NW_027137945.1:133749-142246 GCF_003813185.1 Lentinus tigrinus ALCF2SS1-7
GGTCATTCCCATGCTGGCAGAGAGCGCCTCGCAAACTCAGCGCAAGATAGAGCGACCTCGCAGGCTCGGCCAGACCTTGCAAGCTCAGCACGGACCTCTGTCCGTGAGCCGTTCATGTCAGCGCCTTATGTTAGCCCATGCACATGTCGTTCTGATGCTGCAGGGAGCGCCTCGTAAACTCGGCGCAAGACAGTCGGGACTGGGGCCTCGCAGGCTCGGCGGAAACCCAGGGCGGCTCGCAAGCTCGGCACGGACCCAGACGCCCTCGCAAGCTCGGGCGCGCACATGGCAGCCACGCGGCACCACATGGCATCCATGTGCGTGCCACGGGCCTCAGACGCCCCCTTCTCCCATTCTTTATAGATTCCACCATCCCGAAATGCATTTGACGGTGTACGTCGGCGTGCCCGCGGCAGTAAGCTAGTAAGCTCTATGTCTGCGCTATTGTGCGCAGCGTCGTCGGTGTATTCCCATGGTCTCGCCTTCATGGGTACCGTGGGATGGGTGCATTCCGACATGCCTACAGCTGGTGCCAACAACTTGGAAGGCCGCGTGACCGTGGACTTAGCAGCTACGCAAGTCGTTGAATGTTGAACATTGAACCCTGCCGTACTGGGACCCCTCTAGGCGCTCGTGACCAGCGGAGCTCGGAGCGCGTGCGTTTCTCCTCCTTCCTCACTCCCCGAACTTGCTCTCTCGGTCTGCAGGGGCTTCTTTATGTTACTCGCGCTCATCTGCGAGGAATGCCAACACCCGATTTATGCTGAGAACAAACGAACGAACGTCGCACGCAAGACTTTGACTCGCTCAGTGCTTCCGTACGATGTCGGAGTGTGCACGGATCCTGGAAGGCGGAGGGGGAGGAGGAGAAAGAGAAGGAGGAGGAGCATTGTGGCCGCTGGGTAGCTGAAGGAGTACGCCCCGTCCTGAGTACGCTTTTTCTTTCCGATTTGTCTGCTGCACTATCAGTTTCGGCGAGTGAAGGGGGGAGAGCATTGGGTCACTGGGTGCCAACGACCGGTCACTCCCAGAACTATACCAGGGACCCGTCCAGCTTCTGTTGTCTCTGAGTACCTTCCAGTTTCTTTCAGTCAGCATCGCGGGACAACATAACAAGCACGAAGATAGGCTGTAGTGCTGACCGACTCATGCTGATCCTCGTTGATCGCGCATATCTGCTCTCAAACTCATATCGGCGTTTTCCCATGATCGGCGGCTTAACAACAGCTCTGCAGACTCGGAGGTCTGGACAAGCTAGTGGGATAAGGTGAGTAAGACGTCGCTCAGATGACACTCACGCAGCTTGACCTATTTGCTTATCAGCGGCCCTGAACTTCCTCACGATTGTGCCGCGCGATAGCACATATGTATGTTATCTCTCGCAGTGAGTCTCCTACGCATCGGTGCAATATAAGCTGTTGGCCAACATGACCTACCCGAGCCTCTGGATTGACTGCCGGAAGTTGAACGTCTCTCGCTGCCAACCATGGTCTTCTCCCCACGCCTCGCAGCTGCCGCCATCGTCGTGGGCCAGGCTGCCCGGGCACTAGGCTACATCGAGTACCCCGTGGGGGTCGTGAACACCGACACGTACGGTGCGCTCAACTTTACGGAGATCTTTGCCGGGTTCGGGGCAGACAAGAGCAACGCGCGGTGGACGCGCACCGACTTCAACGGCCTCACATCCTTCGCGCATGCCCCGCCCGTGCGCTGCTTCGGAGCGGATGCGGAGAACGAGTACGATGTCGCAGTGCTTGGTGCGCCGTTCGATACCGCGACGAGCTTCCGGCCTGGGTGAGCGTCACACGTACCTTCTTTCTCGAGACCGACGCTCTCTGCAGTTAGATGGAGGTGCACTGATGCGGGAGGACTTGATAGTGCACGGTTTGGCCCCAATGGAATACGCAAGGGATCGCGGCGCATGCATATCAGTTCCCTCCATCCCGACGTGGGACTTCGTTTGATCGACAACCTCGAGATCGTGGACTGCGGTGACGTCCGTGAGTACTCCCTTCCTCGCACGCATCCCCGGAGATTCGATGGTGCTGCCTGTGCTAGCCATGGTCAAGACCGACAACAAAGTCGCGCTACGCCAACTTGAGCTCGCGAACGCCGCCCTCCTCTCCTCCACTGCTCTGCGTTCGTACCCTGGCAAGAGTCTTGCCAAGGACGGCAAGTTCCACCCTCGTGTGCTTACGCTTGTACGTCCTTCCTTTGCTTTTGGCCGTATTTCTCAGACTCAATGATTAAATGAGTAGGGCGGTGACCACACGATCACCCTTCCACTTCTCCGTGGTGTCGCTGGCATCTACGGACCAGTCAGGTATGTCATAGAATGGATGTAATCTACGTCGCTCTAGAACTGATCAGACCCGGTGAAAAGCGTCATCCACTTCGACAGCCACCTCGGTGAGTGATTGCAGACCTATATACCTATCGCTCGGGCTCAACCGCATGATGTGGTAGACACTTCGCGCCCCAGGCAGATCCCTGTGAGTCTCACTCCCATCATTGCCAACGTTCAGTTCCGTTTTTGACACGTTTTCCTGCGCTCTCAGGACAGCCCCTGGCTCCCCGGCGAGGAGCAGCCCGTATCGCATGGTAGTTACTTCTACTACGCCCACAAGGAGGGTCTGCTTGCCGCCGACAATGCCAACATTGTGAGTCTCTTGATTTGCTATGCAACACACGGAGACCAACTTCATTGAAAACGCGCAGCACGTTGGCATCCGGAGCCCAATCGACAGTTGGCAGAAGTACGACGACGACTACGAGGTCGGCTTTGTGATCTCGCACGCGTACGATATCGAGGAGGTTGGGTGGAAGGGCATCGTCAAGCGCATCAGGGACACTGTTGGCGATAACCCTGTATACAGTGCGTCTTCGTCTCTCCGAGTTCGCGCATCGCAAGGGTATACATAGTGGAGGCTGATGGTGCTGGACAGTCACGCTTGATATCGATGTGATCGATCCTGGGATGTCTCCTGCGTAAGTGCCCTGTTTGATATCTAGAGCTTGGTTGGCTGAACGGCGTTGCAGGACTGGAACGTGAGTTTTAGATACTGGTTCGCTGTGGGCGATAGAGCATATGCACTGACTCCGGCCCGGATAGGCCTGAGATCGGCGGCTTCACGACCAGGGTACGTGCTCGTCCGAGTATGAAGAGAAGGTCGAAAAGGTTGATGATGCGTCGCCGTTGTGCAGGAGATCAAAAAGATTCTCCAAGGACTTGCGGGCCTCAAGGTTGTCGGTGCTGACATCGTCGAGGTCGCTCCAGGTTGGTGCACTCGTCCTCGATGCGTCGAAGTATCACACTGACATCCCTCTTCCGATGTCATTCAGACTACGATACTCAGGGTGAGACAGCAAACCCCACTCGCGCGCCACGTTGTAGTTGACTAAGTATGACGATCGTTTGCAGCCGAGATCACGCAAATCGCTGCCGCAAACATTGGCTGGGAGCTCATGGCTCTCATGGCGAAGACGCCTTTGACTGAGTGATTGTTGGGATACGTTCATGTTCAGAGAATACCTCGTACATATAGAGAAGCTATTCCGACATAATGCAATCCCTGTCCACTTGAACTCTCCAGTGCTGAGTGCACGGCGGCACAGTGCACAGATGAACAGTCCCATGTGAGTAATATTTCGAGCATTGCTTCAAGGGTTTATGTGTGCTCGCAGCTCAACACTAGTACTGATTTCCAGGAAAGTCACGGACCCTGCCTGGAAATCTGGAACCCATACAACCATCTGCGTGCCTTGGTCCACGTTCTGCAACTCAAGTAAGTGTTGTCGCAACTTGCCAGCCGGATTGCCAGCTTGGTCAGATATGGCCATAGTGTCCCACGGCCAAACCGGCATCCTGACTTCAGGGGCTAGCTGCGCTCTTTCTTGCGCATGCGAGCGAGTCGAGAAGGAGAAGATTGAGGCGTTGAAGCGGTTGATCAAGGACGAGTTTGGGGAGCGACGATCGCTTTGGTGGTGGGACACATCCAACGTAGGCCCTGACGTGCTCATACGGATTCTGACTCAACCTGACCTCGTCTCTAGGTTCGGGCATCTGCCATCAAGGGTGTACCCTGGTTACGTCGCAGAGGGATTCGACTCCGAGTCTGACGCGAAGAAGATTCTTCCAAAGCAAAGTTTTCGGGGTGATCGGCTTGTGAGTGTCATACCTTGTTCACAGCGCGAGTTTGCCCAGGTGAAAGAAGTTGGATGGTAAACGGTATCTTGGAATTTTTATCAACGTGTCGAGGCCAGCGCAGCATGCCAGCGCTGGTATGTACTATAAAATGTCGTACATGCTACTTTGACGTATCAGCTCAACCAACGGATGGACAAACAGTTCGGAACAAGTCTGGTAACAGCAACGTAAGCTCGATGTACAAGACAGTATCTCTGATCTCAAGGTCAACAATACCGATATGTACACTTTCTATAATACTTCTATGTTGGTCGCGTGCTCGAGCGCGACCCTGACATCTCCATCGCCGACTTCACCAAGGCTGTCAAGCTTTTCTCTCATAGGTACGTACTTTGCACTGCTATTGGAGGGCTGACCGAACGTTGTTTCTGATGCTGTGTACTCATCATCAATTGCAGAAGCATGAAAATATCACGGACCCTGCCTAGAGATTGGAAACTGTATAAGGTTCTGTCTGCCGTACCACATATATCTCCCAAGGTAAGCCCATGCGGAAGCCCAACTCTTGTGATGGCCACCCGCGTCATGTCCTTCACCTCCGTACATCCCGCCCATGACATCTACGCTCAGGAGCTGTGGTCCCTTGGGCAGGGGCATGCGATGTGGGGTCCCGAGCCCTCGCCGGCGTTCGGAGAGGTTCGTCTGGGCGACATCGGCTACCTGCGAGAAGGCCACTTCTCGTTCCTTTTCAACTGCATGCTGGACGCGCACGACCCCGTCAACAAGCGTGGCGTGCCCCCGGACTTCACCTCGTTCACTCCCCCAGACCCCAATTCGATCCAGTTCTGTCCTGACAAGATAACACAGAGCGAGTTGCACAGCAAGAACATTCGCTCTCTGGCCGTCTCGGTTGGGGCTTCAGCGAGGTGAGCTGGGCCGCAGCGATAGCTCCACTGCCTCCTCTGATTCAAGTCGATCTATCAGCGAAGCGATGACGTTGGCTACTGCTGCGGCCGCCCTACGATATCAGTGCACACAGACGTCCGGGGCACTGTTGCTGCTCAAGGATAACGCACACAAGTGGTTCCTCGACTGCGACAGACACATCAAGGGTTACATGGCCGCGCACATCGAGCAGTGGCACGACTTCGCGACGATGCGTCTCGGGATTGACATTCAGCAGGAGGATATCATCTTCGTTTCTGGCTGCACGAAGACCTCCGTCTGGGCCGAAGCGGCCTTCCATGGCATGAGCTCCCAGGGCGAGCTCGTCGTGAGTGGCGGATGGCCTGTACCGGCAGTGTCGGGCGAGTTTCGCGTCTCGTTGTCTCACAGCGCGGATGCGTCGGTCTTCTCGCGTACTGGTCCCTCCCATCGTGTCAAGATAGAGAAGGGTATCGAGACCGTCCCCTCCGAAGACGCAGGCACCGCGGACCAGTGTATCTTCCTGAACTATCACAAAGCGAAGAAACGCAAGTGGCGGCCGCTGGCGGTGATGAAGGCTGCTGGGCCTCACGATCCGGGTTCCAGTGGCGATGAAGATGGCTCGTGTGCGTTGTCGGGTGCGGGGTCCCCGACAGCATCCGAAGCTTCCTACAACGTATGTTCCTTAATGTCCGTCTACTGAGAGCCTGCTTGCGAATCCTCACACTGAACAGTCCAGCTCCACCTTGTCAGAATCTGGAAATGGTTATAACGTACGTTGAGCTTTGAGAAGTTGTTTGGCATTCCACTGCTCACTACGATCTCATTGACAGCCCTTCAACCCTGTCGATTCCCTCCTAGACCACATTCTGACGGTTAGCTGCCTGTTCCATTCTTTTCTGCTCTGGACTGTGCTGACGCACAGCAGAATTCAGATGCCGACATCGCGTGTGCATCTGATACGGACCTTAGGGCCCTTGTCCCTGTACGTATGTCGTATCAGGAATCGTCGTTTATTAGTACTGACATATGAGTGTGCACCCTCAGGGAGTAGTGCTTCCGCAAGAGCTACAAATAGCACTTGAGTTACTCAATGTTCCCATCATCACGGGGGATTATGGTACGGGTAAGTCCGACTCAGCAACTGGAGACGGAGGACAGCTCATGACGGAATCTCTCCTAGTTGATATCCAGAGGTCTGTCTGCGCTGGGAACGCCCTCGCCGAGGGGAGCGATGATGTCCACCAGATGGTATCCGAGGATGTTCGTCCCATTCCCGACAGGAGTGACGCTGTCCCGGAAAAACGTCTGCAGGACACCATGACGCTTTCAGGTCGGCACAGCCGGGACCGGGAGTTCGAGACGGCCGTCAAGCCCGAGATGCTAGTGGATGAAGACGCGGGTTCTCAAGGCATACCCCACCGTATCGAAATAACTGCCCTTAACCGACCAATGGACCATCGTTCTTACAACCCATCCTGGCATCACAGCGTGCAAGACCCACACCTTACTCCGCCTCCCATCGCAACCTTCAACGACCACTCCCCAGCCTCCTCCGAATTATCCCAAGGGAGAAACTCGATCTTTTCTCCAATCACGCAGTCTACCCCATATCTCTCTGACCGAGCCTCCGCTTCGATGATGGATCAAACCTCGCCGTACACTGACCAGCCGAGCAGCTCCATGCGGGTGCAGTATGTGGACAATTCGGCGCCACGGCCTTCTACGGTACCTCCCCGTAGTATCCGACCCACCATGATGTCCACGTATGTACACCCTAGTCAAGCAACCTATATCACATACTCCGACGATTCCTCGACAAAGGTCTCGGACCGCGTCCGGCGAAAATGCTACAACTGCCGCGCCACCTCTACCTCTACCTGGAGGCGGTCGAGCCTAAACCCAGGCAAAGTGCTCTGCAATGAATGCGGTCTGTTCGAGCGCACACATTCGCGTCATAGGCCAATAGGCTTAGTCGGCACCCAAAATCGACAGGAGCATCCAGACACGCGAGCCTCACCGCCGACGGCTGTTCAACAGTTGCAGAGCCCCCCGCCAGGGCCCCATCTATGAACGCCCAGATGCTGCTCCCTTTCCATCCAGTCGATACTGTCATAATGATATATCAACCACCTCTAGCTACAGGTAGCGGGCGATGTATCAGTGCTTCTAGCTAGAGGTGCGTTCTCTTGATACATCCACAATTGCCTGTGGATATATCCTCCCTCTATTGTGGATATATCCAGAGATGGATCCATTTTGGATCAGCGCGCACCTGCGGCGGCCAGGCGCTTACCCGACTCTTGCCTAGTTTGGGGTCCGCCATCTGCTCAACCCGGGTACTACCCCTCGGACCGGGCTGCGAGGAATTCTTTTCGAACTCCGATACCCCGCAGCCCTACATGGCTTGGATTTTGGCTGCCTGTAACTCTGACGTCATCATTTCCGTCTGAAAGCTTCCCAGGTATGTTCTCAGAACATAGGACTCCCAGGTATGTTCTCGGAACATAGGTCCCACAGGTATGTTCTCATACAGGTGTTCTCCCAGGTATGTTCTCAGAACATGTGTTCTCACAGGTATGTTTGCAAAACAAAGGTCTCTCAAGGGTCTTACAAATATGTTGGTCTTCCAGGATATGTTTTCAGAACATTGGTTTTCAGGGTATGTTTCTGGTCTCGAAGTTGCATTTTCGTAAGTTAGGTCTCGATGGTGCAGTTTCATAAGTTAGGTCTCCAAGGTACGTTTCCGGAAGAACAGACCTGACATATACTATATGCCGAAGTTCTGACTTCACTAGGATGACGTGTCAGCGCACCGCTAATCGGTCTCTGATTGGCTGGGTGTTATCATGCAGACGCACACGCTGACCTAGGAGAGCACCGTTAAACGGCTCCTGATTGGCCAGTCCAGCCGGCCTCGAGTTCAACTTGCGCAAACGATGGCAATTATGAATACAATACTGTTGACTACAAAGTGCAATGTATAATCTCAATGGCATAGTTCGACGTTCATCCAGAGGCATTCAGCGAGTGCGCCCGCGTTTGTTGCTCACAGACTCAGCAGGCTCTTTTGCTGGCCGCTTACGACCCTCCCCAGCTGACTGAGCATAGCTGCCATCTGGCAGGCGCGCAGGACGCTTCTCTCGGCGTCCCCGCCCTGAAGTCACCTCTTTATGCTCAAGAGTTGATGTCCCCTCAGGTGCAGTGGGCGTCTGCCGAGTTCGTCGACCTGAAGGTTTAGGTGCAATAGCCACCGACGTGGGAACAGGTGCAGCAGACAGTGGGGACGGCATCGCGGACGCGGGTGCAGCAGACCGTGCGGGCGCGGGCACAGCAGACGGTGCGGACGCGGGTGCAGCAGACGGTGCAGACGGTGTCGCGGGTGCGGGAGCAGCAGGCGTGGGCGCAGCTGACGGCGGGAACGGC